>NC_059224.1:19433604-19453604 GCF_020615455.1 Coregonus clupeaformis
AAGCCGGTGACGACGAACGCCGAAACCTGCCCGAGCAAGGAGGAGGGGCAGCCTCGGCTGAATTCGTGACACTCGGTGATGATATGAGAGACACAGAGAGAGAGAGGTAATTCCTTACTCCATCATAAACGGGTATATGAAGGCATGTTAGCTGAAGCTGAAGCATCCAGATGGCTGCGGATAGATGGGTGTTATCTTGTGTGTGTGGCCAGATGGACGTATAGAAGCACCTGCTGGATGAGAGCACCAGATTGTTGCGTAATACATTTATACGTTTCCCTCTGCGTCTCTGCTACTGAATAGTCTAAATAGAAGTCTCATCATTATCCTCATGATCATGACAAGTCCCTCTTGCTTCCTTAATGATTTAATTGCATCCTCACAACAAGTCAACCCACTTGTAATAATAACCCATCCCTAGTCCCTGCTCTGCGCTCTAGTCAGCTCCCATAGGTTTTCATCTGACAATGCTGGGTATTATTTAGGCATATCCCTGTTATATAAACAAACCGATTGAGTGTTTGATGATGAATATGCGCTACCTGCCCTGTGTGTGTGTATGTGTGTGTGTGTGCATGTGTGTGTGTCGTTGGGTCCCCTACTGTGTGCCTCCCCGCTCTGCTCTGAACATGAAAGAGCTCGTCTCAGATCAATACACACCAGCGATGACTCACAATCTCCCTGCCAAGCACACACACACACACACACTTCAAAACATGCCTGTTACGCAAAGCCTTGACAGGGGTCCCTTTGTATATGTGATTAATGATAGAGTGCACAATGGCTGTGTTCACAAGGGCAGCCCAGAGCTGATCTTTTTTCTGTCACACCACTAATTGGTCTTTTGACCAATCACATCAGATCTTTTCACATCAGCTCTTTTTCAGAGCTGATCTGATTGGTCAAAAGACCAATTAGTGAGAAAGAAATGCAGAATTGGGCTGCCTGTGTAAACGCATCCTAAGACACACACACAAACACACACACACACACACACACACACACTACAATAGGAACATCAACGCTAATTGTTGCTGCATGTTATTAATGTGTTGCTATCTGGGGCCGTCCATTGAGCAGTGAATGAACAGTCAAAGCAATGGGTTTGGTGCTGTATTCTTCTAGCAGCGCTAGTCCCAAAGAACATGGATTTATAGTTCCGCTCTAGTACAAACTCAATGGGTGGTTTATAAATCAATGTTCCTGGACTTAATGAACATGATTCATACAATCATTGATTGGAGAATGAAAATAATATGAAGACTGATGACCTGCATTGTTTGCTTAATAACATTTAAAGATGTTGAGCGCTGTAGTGGACTCTAACATTCTTTCTCTCTTTCTTCTCCCTCTCTCTGACAGAACTCCATCCGGCACAACCTCTCCCTCCACAGTCGTTTCATCCGTGTCCAGAACGAGGGAACGGGAAAGAGTTCCTGGTGGATGATAAACCCAGAGGGAGGAAAGGGGGGGAAGGCCCCGCGGCGCCGTGCTGTCTCCATGGACAACAGCAACAAGTACACCAAGTCTGCCCGCGGCCGCGCAGCCAAAAAGAAGGCAGCCCACCAGGCAGCGGCGGCCGGCGAGGGGGGCGGAGACAGCCCTTCAGGGCTCTCCAAGTGGCTGGGCAGCCCCACATCAAGGAGCAGTGAGGAGCTGGACGCCTGGACAGACTTCCGCTCACGCACCAACTCCAACGCAAGCACGCTGAGTGGGCGCCTCTCACCCATCCTGGCCAACCCAGAGCTGGACGAGGTGCCGGATGATGAACCGCCGCTGTCGCCCATGCTCTACTCCAGCCCCGGCGGGGCGCTGTCGCCCGGGAACACCCCCACGCCCAATGGGAAGGCACTGCCCGCAGAGCTGCCTCGCCTGGCAGACCTGGCGGGCACCATGAACCTGAACGAGGGTCTGACGGACGACCTGATGGATGAGCTGCTGGATAACATCGCCCTGGCCCCCGCCCCAACCGGACCAGCCACCCAGAGAGGATCCTCAGGGTTCAGCTTTGGCTCCAAGCCTGCCGGGCTGGGCTCCCCCTCCTCCACCGCCTCTCCCTCTGCTCTATCCCCCTCTAATGGTGCAGGCAGCGGTGGCTACAGTAACTCCATCTTCGGGCCCCTCACAGCGGGCTCCTCCCTGCGGCCCGCCCCCATGCAGACCATCCAGGAGAACAAGCAGACATCCTTCTCCTGCATCTCCCGCTTCGGCAGCCAGACCCTGCAGGATCTGCTCAACTCAGAGGGCCACAGCCACAGCGACGTCATGATGACCCAGTCCGACCCGCTGATGTCACAGGCCAGCGCCGCCGCCGTTATCTCCCAGAACTCCAGGCGAGGCTTCGTGCTCCGCAGCGACCCCGTGATGACCTTTGGGACCACGGCGGGAGGGCAGGTGGCACTCCTGCACCACCACAACCATAACCAGGGCTCCCTGAGGACACTGAATGGGGGTCCGAGCATGAACAACGAGGCCAACAGCCTGGCCAACGCCAAGCAGCAGCTCCTGCACTCTCCACTGGGACTTGGATCGAACGGCTCCTCCATGATGCAGATTGACTCGTCACTCTTCCTGAACGGGAGCGTTGGTGGAAGCGGTGGGATCTGCTCGCTAGGCCCCGACCGCTTCCCCACTGACCTGGACCTGGACATGTTTAACGGGAGCCTGGAGTGTGACATGGAGTCCATAATCAGAAACGAGCTGATGGACGCAGATGGCCTGGACTTTAACTTTGACTCTCTGGCCAACCTGAACGGACCCAACCTGGGCAGCTTCACCAGCACCAAGCAGGGACCGCAGAGCTGGGTCCCTGGCTGAGAGGAAGGCCACACCCTGGAGGGGGCAGAGCAGGTCAGTATCCATGTCACTGTCTGTGCCAGAGAGAGAGAGAGATAGAGAGGGAGGGAGACAGAGAGAGAGAGAGACAGAGAGGGAGGGAGACAGAGAGAGAGAGACAGAGAGGGAAGGATACAGAGAGGGAGGGATACAGAGAGGGAGGGAGACAGAGAGGGAGGGAGACAGAGGGAGGGAGAAGAGAGGGAGGGAGACAGAGAGAGAGACAGAGAGGGAGAGAGACAGAGAGGGAGGGAGACAGAGAGGGAGGGAGACAGAGAGGGAGGGAGACAGAGTGGGGGGAGACAGAGAGGGAGGGAGACAGAGAAAGAGGGAGACAGAGAGGGAGAGGAGGGAGGGAGGGAGGGAGGGAGGGAGGGAGGGGAGGGGGGAGGGAGGGAGGGAGGAGGGAGAGAGAGAGAGAGGGAGACAGAGAGAGACAGAGAGGGAGGCAGAGAGGGAGGGAGACAGAGAGAGAGGGAGGGAGACAGAGAGAGAGAGAGAGAGAGAGAGAGAGAGAGAGAGAGAGAGAGAGAGAGAGAGAGAGAGAGAGAGAGAGAGAGAGAGAGAGAGAGAGAGAGGGAGGGAGACCGAGAGAGATGGAGACAGAGAGAGACAGAGAGGGAGGGAGGGAGACAGACAGGGAGGGAGACAGAGAGAGAGAGAGAGAGAGAGAGAGAGAGAGAGAGAGAGAGAGAGAGAGAGAGAGAGAGAGAGAGGAAGGATACAGAGAGGGAGGGAGGGAGACAGAGGGAGGGAGACAGAGAGAGAGACAGAGAGGGAGAGAGACAGAGAGGGAGGGAGACAGAGAGGGAGGGAGACAGAGAGGGAGGGAGACAGAGTGGGGGGAGACAGAGAGGGAGGGAGACAGAGAAAGAGGGAGACAGAGAGGGAGGGAGGAGGGAGGGAGGAGGGAAGGGAGGGAGGGAGGGAGGGAGGGAGGAGGGAGGGAGGGAGGGAGGGAGGGAGGGAGAGAGAGAGAGAGGGAGACAGAGAGAGAGGGAGGGAGACAGAGAGAGAGGGAGACAGAGAGAGACAGAGAGGGAGGGAGGCAGAGAGGAGGAGACAGAGAGAGAGAGAGAGAGAGAGAGAGAGAGAGAGAGAGAGAGAGAGAGAGAGAGAGAGAGAAGAGAGAAGAGAGAGAGAGAGAGAGAGAGAGAGAGAGAGAGAGAGAGAGAGAGAGAGAGAGGGAGACAGAGAGGGAGGGAGACAGACAGGGAGGGAGACAGAGAGAGAGAGAGAGAGAGAGAGAGAGAGAGAGAGAGAGAGAGAGAGAGAGAGAGAGAGAGAGAGAGAGAGAGAGAGAGAGAGAGAGAGAGAGAGAGAGAGAGAGGGAGACAGAGAGAGAGAGAGCAGAGAGGAGGGAGACAGAGAGAGACAGAGAGGGAGGGAGACAGAGGGAGGGAGAAGAGAGGGAGGGAGACAGAGAGAGAGACAGAGAGGGAGAGAGACAGAGAGGGAGGGAGACAGAGAGGGAGGGAGACAGAGAGGGAGGGAGACAGAGTGGGGGGAGACAGAGAGGGAGGGAGACAGAGAAAGAGGGAGACAGAGAGGGAGGGAGGGAGGGAGACAGAGAGAGAGAGAGGGGGAGGGAGACAGAGAGGGAGGGAGACAGAGAGAGAGGGAGACAGAGAGAGACAGAGAGGGAGGGAGGCATAGAGGGAGGGAGACAGAGAGAGAGGGAGGGAGTCAGAGACAGAGAGAGACAGAGAGAGAGAGAGAGAGAGAGAGAGAGAGAGAGAGAGAGAGAGAGAGAGAGAGAGAGAGAGAGAGAGAGAGAGTGGAGGGAGGGAGACAGAGAGGGAGGGAGGGAGACAGAGAGGGAGGGAGACCGAGAGAGATGGAGACAGAGAGAGACAGAGAGGGAGGGAGGGAGACAGACAGGGAGGGAGACAGAGAGGGAGACAGAGACAGAGACAGAGAGAGAGAGAGAGAGAGAGAGAGAGAGAGAGAGAGAGAGAGAGAGAGAGAGAGAGAGAGAGAGAGAGAGAGAGAGAGAGAGAGAGAGGGAGAGAGAGAGAGAGAGAGGGAGACAGAGAGGGAGGGAGACAGAGAGGGAGGGAGACAGGGAGGGAGGGTGAAGGTGTGATTTTCTGTTTCCAATTGTCTAGTAGAGAATAAGGAAAGCATATTAATGGATGTTTCATGTTGCTAGAAAGTAAATAATGAAAGAGGGTGTATTGGTACGTTTTGGACTGAATCAGCTACTGATCATCAGATACAGTTAATCCACTCAGACCTGATGTCATTTCCTGTATCTCTCTCTTTCCAGGTCCAAACTGTAAAGCAAGAGAAGATCAGACACAAAGCGTCCTTTTTGCCAAACCTGCCATCAGCACAACATGGAATAAAACCCCTCTGTTTCCACAAGACCTCCTCTAGAGAAACGTACATTTTCTCCCACTCTGACGGACCATGAACGATTTCAAAGACACAGACTCACAAGACATGACCGTCAGTTCCTCAAAGACCCCTGCAAAACAAACAAACAATCTGAAATCATCACAACAAGCTCATCTCAGAATTATGCAATCTTCCTTTGAGATAACACCAGTGGGACAAAATCCATTGTAAAGATTACAGGGATAGAGGGACTGTGTTTTGTTTGTTTGAAGGGGTTTTGGGAAACAAGGACATGTGGCAAGCAAGGTTGTAGTGTACAAGTAGTTCCTGTAAAAAAAATGACAAAAGATAAACAAAAACAAAAGTGATGTGGTGTAAAATTTAATACAGTGGTTTCTGGGGTGTGTTATGTTGGAAAATCGTCCTCTGTTTTCACTCAGTGATTTTAAATGTTTAATGTTTGTTTTTAATTCCTGTTTTACCATCATCACTGTTTCTGCACAACACCTGTTTGTGTAAAAAAAGTATTGATTAAATGAAAAAGAGGAAGGAGACAATATCTGCACTCAAAATAGCGACAACACACACATGTAACACACACACCTCCCAAAATGACAAGACTCCATAGACCCTTAGGAGCGATGATGTCATAAACATAATGCCATGCACTTCAGGTTTTTGTTTGGTTGTTTTCATTTGACATGCGTTTGACTGATTAGTCACAGTTTTAAAACAACTTATATATATATATATATATATATATATAAAAAAATTATCTGAATACTATAGAGAGAGATTGTTATCGTTTGTGTGTATCTAACTGTAAAATAGAGAAAAAAACAAGAAGAAGAAGAAATCTGTCATGGATCTATGTACAGTACAGTACAATGGAAGCTTCAACTTAAAGGAATAGCCGAGGAGGAGGGGGAGTTTAGGCGTTCTTTCCTAGCTAATGGGTGGGGTACGTCGAGGTCTTGTAGTACAGCATATGTAGCCAAAATAAATACCTATGTCGTAGCGTTGTGTACATTTCCACGCCATAACTGGTGCTATGATGTAAACAGTGTTTGAGTCCAGGCCCTAGCGAGCCATGCATTTTACCTATCCGGCCTGCTGAGCTGTAGCCGTAGCCCGCCGAGCTGTAGCTGTAGCCGTAGCAACAGCAGGGTGGCGCTGAGAGGCCAGGAGGTTGTACAGTCAGGCTCCTCCCACTCTGGCAGCCATTTTGTTTTTCAGCAAAACGATAAGCTATCTGTGTATATGCCAAATTACTTGAAACAACATGTAGGAGATGCTGGCAGCCAAAACAACAACACACACACAGGCACACACACGCACATGCACACACACCTACACAAACAAATAGCGAAAAATAAGAGCAGGGATATGTGTTTTAGCTCATCTTGTTGTTTCGTTGTGGGCTTGTTATTATATGCATATACCATCACTCAGGGGGAAGAGGGAGCTAGCCCATACGCTAGCCCATACCTAACGTTACACCAGGTCCCATCTCCATGGTAGAACACACAACAACATGTCCTTTGTTGGCAAAAAAGTACAGCTTGTGTTGTGAACTTGTAACCTGTGAACTATGACCTTTCAAGCAGACTCATGACGCGCGCACACACACACTACTCACACACACACCCCTCACACACACACCCCTAACACACACACCCCTAACACACACACACCCCTAACACACACACCCCTAAAACACACACCCCTCACACACACACCCCTAAAACACACACCCCTAACACACACACCCCTCACACACACACCCCTAAAACACACACCCCTCACACACACACTCCTAAAACACACACCCCTCACAGACACGCCTGGTGCTCCTACAGGTCTCTCCTGTATCTCCTGAGTGTGTGTTCGTGTGTGTGACTCGTTAATTGATCTCGTTTATTGATTTTCTCTCACGAGGATATGTTATCCTTCGTTATCCTTCATGGCGCATACAGCACCCCCTCTGTATGTATTTATGCATTATGAATTGTGTGAAATGCATATATATACTCACTCTACGACCTTATATACTCATGTAGTACTTGACCCTTGGTTTTTTATGATGCCTCGGAAGTTAGAGTTGAAGAAAGAACATAACATGACTTGCCGGGTAGGAGGGAGGATGCTATGCTAATATTAGTAATGCCATTGTTGCTGAACCTGATAGAGAACCAGGAAACCATTATTGTAGCATCATCTGAGCCTCTGGTACCCCTTCTGTGTCTGGGGTCTTTATCCAGAGGGTTGCCCCGGCCTGTCTATCCTGTAAAATAGTGTACAAACAAACAAATGTGTGTGTGTATGTCCGTCTCCCAGAGGTCGAGGCAGAGGAGTGTGTTTGCCTAGCTGGGTAGCTGATCAACTGTAACAGTGTTACCTGAGGTTTACTGCATGACAGACCCCACCCCATAGAGATCCTATGAAATTACTAAAGGGGAGATGTGATAAACCCTCATAGTTCCAGAATGGGGTGAAAATGGCAGCCATATTGGTCAGGGAGATATCCAAATGATTTAAATTGGAATGAATGGCAGTAGCGGCATAATGGTGTAATACAATTATTGTCAACCTAAAATATTGTCATATAATTATAAATACAGTTTATACTGGTTTTATACAACTGTTCTGTATAAATAACCTCTAAAAGACGCGTTCTCTGGAGTGATCAATCATGCTTCACCATCTGGCAGGTCGACGGACGAATCTGGGTTTGGCGAATGCCAGAAGAACGCTACCTGCCCCAATGCATAGTGCCAACTGTAAAGTTTGGTGGAGGAGGAATAATGGTCTGGGGCTGTTTTTCTTGGTTCGGGCTTGGCCCCTTAGTTCCAGTGAAGGGAAATCTGAATGCTACAGCATACAAATATTCTAGATGATTCTGTGCTTCCAACTTTGTGGCAACAGTTTGGGGAAGGCCCTTTCCTGTTTCAGCATCACAATGCCCCCGTGCACAAAGCGAGGTCCATTCAGAATTGGTTTGTCGAGATCGTGTGGAAGAACTTAACTGGCCTGCACAAACCCCTGACCTCAACCCCATAAAACACCTTCGGGATGAATTGGAACGCTGACTGCGAGCCAGGCCTAATCGGCCAACATCAGTGCCCGACCTCACTAATGCTTTTGGGGCTGAATGGAAGCAAGTCCCCACAGCAACATCTAGTGGAAAGCCTTCCCAGAAGAGTGGAGGCTGTTTTAGCAGCAAAGGGGGGACCAACTCCATATTAATGCCCATGATTTTGGAATGAGATGTTCGACGAGCAGGTGTCCACATACTTTTGGTCATGTAGTGTATATGTAATCAGACCATAAATGTCAAAATGTTTGTTTTCTTGGAAATCTTTGAGTGCTTAATAGCACTAAAAGTTCTAGACCAGTTGTGCACTTGGTATGGGGAGAATCTCTATGAGTCCCCATACTCACAGCCAGGAGAGTAGATCCCCTAAACCTGACATCTTCTAAGCTTCTTCTCTGGAACATGTGACTTCCAACAAACCAAGAGCATTCTATGGCTCTTCACTGCACCTTAACCCTATAGAAACATCTCTGCATTTTACCTTTCTCTCTGGTAGAGAGAAGTCCAAAGCCATCACGCCATTAGCACTGCATTTCAACATGTCTATAGTGTACTGGCAGACAGAGAAGGGGAGAAAGATTCCAGTCAGCCCAGAACAGATGTTCCACAAATGCATCCTTTGCTACTGCGTTTAGAGGATGATAGGAAGGGTCATTTGGCCCCATAATGGTTGCTCATGCCAGCCACACACACAATACTACCCCCATGTCTGGAATAAAAAGACAGAAGAGATAGAAGTACCACTAGCTACTTTTTTATTCATGACACAAGCCCTCCTGCTCAAAGATCTTCTTGATCGTAGAACTTTCTGACCCTCGTTAGCCCCTCACCTGCTCTCCTGTCACCTCTGCCCTCTGCTCTTTGACCCCTGTAGTAACTTCTCTTCTTCTCAATGATGTTGATGTTAGTGGGTCTTTTTCCTGTGTATTCCATTTTGAATTGTAATCTAGTTTGTATAAGAAATGGTGCGCATGTAAATAAAGCTTGGTGAAACTCCACACTCTCTCCTGGTTCCAGTACTAATTTTATTTCTGACATGTTTTGGGTTTACTGACAATGCACAAAGGATTATAGAGGTTATTCAGAAAATGTACAACTGTATGTGAACGTGCCACCTGTTGGTTTTTCAAGATGGTTGAAAACGGGAAATTAGAAAGCAGAAAAGCAGAAGGAATAGGTCATACAGTATATTGGTTATTAATAGTTCCTTCATTTATATCAGAAGTAATATTATAAATGACTTCATACATGTTTTCTCTTATTCACCTTACTTTGTTGTTTTGACAGCCTGAACACTGTTTCACCACCTCTCTAAGCCCATGTGGTTCTAGGAAAAATGTAATGTAATCTGCCTTCTGAGTGTGTGAGTCTCAACCTAACAACTGTTCTGCTGCTGGCAGTTCCTGGAAGCCTTCTTACACAATGTTACACAATGTTTATGTTGTTTATGACAGGCTTCAGCTAAAACATAAAAAAACACTTGGACATCTGAGAATTGGGGTGGGTACTCTTCCATGGTTATTGCAACAAAGGGAGAAAGGGATGTACAGAACATGATGTACAGCACAGGTCGCTCCTAAACATGTCATCAGGCACGGCCCCAAATCTCCCCGACGCAGCTCCCCGACCACCCCACACACACAGACACATGCTGGGCTTAACATGTCAGGAATCCTGACCTTTTGGAAGGGAGGGGAGCCTGGGGATAAGGGGGTCTGGGACACACTTAAGTATGTTTAGCGCCACTGTTTGTCCCTGTGCTTTGTTAGTAGACACGGAGTACAACTGCAAGTGTAGCAGTGTTCAGCTTTGTTGCGTAACATTGTCAAACAATGCTGAAATTGGACGCGCCCCCAGGTCAGGAGATCGTACCATTGATAGCTCAGTCAACCTCTTGTGATAAGGTCAGAGGTTAGGTATTTGGGCAGATGTCAATTGAGGTTAGGTTAGGTTTTCATCAGATATAAACTATGGTGTCAATGTCCTAGCTGGCTAACTCAAAGGCCAGTATGAGTGCATTGAGATCAGAGCTGGGTTAGTTTAGTTCAAAAGGAACGCCCAGAAGAAAAGAGCTGACTGACTGACTGACTAGATGACTGACTCAGCCAGTTAGACCAGTCTGCTGCCTATAGGCATACTGGATGTCATAGGGTTGCACACATATTGAACTTAGCTATCTACCTGTCACGAGTTGCTAAGCCAGAACCCAGAAGCAGACCAGGACAAGGTAAGTTGAAACGAAGGTGAGTGTTTATTACAAATTCAAGAGTGATGCTGAATAATCCAGGGAACAGAGCGGGCGGCGTTGATTAGTTGTTGGGGGTGCAGTGGTTGATCCCATCCTGGAGTCGGCAGCCACCACCAGGCAGAGGTTGGATGAAGGTTCCGGACGGGTGACTGCAGATGGAACAAAACGGGGGTGAGTAAGCAACAAACCAACAAGGTGCAAAAACAACAAAACTAACGCTAGGCTCTAAGACTGATACTCTGGTAAACCTACTGTTCATGGCTAACGATCCGGCAGGGAATGGATGTTAGGCCAGAGCCTAAGAAGGGTGATGATCAGGACCAGGTGTGCAGATTGCTGATGGGATGCAGGTGCGGAAATCAAGAGAGCTCCCCGGAGCGTTCCAGAACCCTCGGGAAACTGGAGATCACGAACATAAAACTAGTCCACAGACAGGACCCGACTCAGACTGCCGGGATCGTTACAGTACCCCCTCTCCGGCCAACGCCACCGGGCGGGACTCCCGGAGCGCCAGGATGGAGGCGGTAGAAGTCACTGATGAGGTCAGCATCTAGGACCTGTCGCCGCGGAATCCAACTCCTCTCTTCAGGACCATACCCCTCCCAGTCCACGAGATACTGGAAACCCCGGCCCCGCCGTCTGGAATCCATGATGCGACGCACCGTGTAGGCAGGACCACCTCCGATCATCCGAGGAGGAGGAGGAGGAGGCGGAGGAGGCAACAGAGGACTGAGGAAAACAGGCTTGAGGCAGGAGACATGAAAGGTGGGATGGACTCTGAGCGTCCTCGGGAGTTTGAGTCGAACTGCCACCGGATTGATCACCTTCTCCACCACAAACGGACCAATGAACTTCGGTAACAACTCCCTAGACTCAGTCCGTCAAAGGGAAGATCCCGTGTGGCCAACCAAACCCTATCTCCGATGGTATAGGTGGGAGCGGGGATCCGGCGACGATTCGCCTGGAGCTGATACCGGTCCGAAACTCTAAGGAGTGCCTTTCTGGCCCGATGCCAGGTCCGGTGGCAACGACAAATATGGGCCTGAACAGAAGGCACTGAGAGCTCCTTCTCCTGAGAAGGGAACAGGGGAGGTTGGTAGCCATACAGGCACTGGAAGGGAGACATCCCAGTGGCAGATGTAGGGAGAGTATTGTGGGCATACTCAACCCAAGGCAACTGAGAGACCCAGGAGGTGGGGTTGGAAGAGACCAGACAGCGTAGCGTGGATTCCATCTTCTGGTTGGCTCTCTCCGCCTGACCATTGGATTGGGGTGAAAACCAGATGTGAGACTGGCTGTAGCTCCAATGGCCAAACAGAAGGACTTCCAGACAGCAGAGGGTAAACTGAGGGGCCACGGTCGGAAACGATATCACTGGGCAACCCGTGGACCCTGAAAACCTCCCTAACCAGGATCTCGGACGTCTCCGAGGCAGAGGGAAGCTTGGCAATTGGCACAAAGTGGGCGAACTTGCTGAATCTGTCCACGATAGTCAGAACGACCGTGTTCCCCTCAGAAGCGGGCAACCCAGTGACGAAGTCCAGGGCCAGATGCGACCATGGTCGCCGGGGAATAGGAAGGGGGTGAAGTAGTCCAGAGCTGGGCCGATTGGTACTCTTATTCTGCGCACACACTGGACAGGCAGCAACAAAACCCCGAGTATCCTCGGCCATGGCAGGCCACCAAAAAGCGTCTGCGAAGAAACGCCATTGTCCGAGCCACGCCAGGGTGACAAGCCATCTTGCTGGCGTGGGACCATTTGAGGACAGCAGGACGAATCGACTCAGGCACAAACAACCGACCGGGTGGACCGTTACCGGGACCGGGCTGAGTCCGAGGGCCGCCAGCACCTCCTCCTCAATCTTCCCACATAACTGCTCCCACGACGCAGTTCCGGGGGAGAATTGTCTCGGTCTTGGACCCACTCTCCCCTCCGTCTTGGAGAACATCCGGGACAAGGCGTCCGCCTTGCCGTTCTTAGATCCAGGTCGAACGTCAGGGAAAACTTGAATCGTCCGAAAAAACAACGCCCACCTGGCCTGACGGGAGTTGAGACGTTTAGCCGATTGCACGTAAGCAAGATTCTTGTGGTCAGTCCAGACAATAAACGGTTGCTCCGCCCCTCCAACCAGTGGCGCCACTCCTCCAAGGCAAGTTTCACCGCGAGAAGCTCCCGGTTACCCACATCGTAATTCCTCTCCGCAGGCGAAAGGCGACGAGTAGTAGGCGCAGGGATGGAGTTTACTGTCCGTGGAGCATCGCTGCGACAGGATGGCGCCAACTCCCACATCAGGACGCGTCCCACTTCAACGAACGAACTGACGGGCCGTGTCCGGTTGAGAGAGAATCGGTGCGTTGGTGAATCGCCTCTTCAAATCCAGAAACGCTCGATCCGCCTCCGGATTCCACTTGAAGGTCCTGATACTGGAAGTCAAGGCAGTTAACGGAGCGGCCACACGGCTGTAATCCCGGATGAATCTGCGGTAGAAATTCACAAACCCCAAAAATCTCTGGAGCTGCAATCTCGTACCGGGCTGGGCCCATTCCAGAACCGCTCTAACCTTCTCCTGGTCCATCCTAATCTCTCCCCTGGAGATGATGTACCCGAGAAAGGATGTCGGTGTGGGCGTGAAACTCGCACTTCTCGGCCCCTTCACGAACAGGCGATTCTCAACAATCGCTGCAGAACCTGCCGGACATGCTGGACGTGGTCGGAAGGTTCCTTCGAGAAGATCAGAATGTCATCCAGGTAAACAAACACAAAGAGACCGATCATATCTCTCAGGACGTGGTTCACCATACTCTGGAATACCGCTGGAGCATTGGTCAGTCCAAACGGCATCACCTGATACTCAAGTGACCCATCGGTGTATTGAAACCCGTCAACCACTCGTCCCCCTCTCTGATCCGGACCATGTGATACGCATTGCGTAGGTCTAGCTTGGTGAACACCGTAGCACCCTGTAAGAGTCGAAGGCAGAACTCATCAAGGGCAGGGGGATACTTGTTCTTGACCGTGATGTCATTCAACCCCCGATAATCAATACACGGTCGAAGAGAGCCATCCTTCTTACCCACAAAAAGAATCCTGCCCCCCAGGGGGTGATGACGAGGGACGAACGAGACCAGCAGCTAGGGACTCTTGATGTAGGTCTCCAAAGCCTCACGTTCAGGTCGGGAGATACTGTATAACCTTCCCTTGGGGTAGACAGCTCCAGGGAACAGGTTGATGGCACAATCATATGGTCGGTGGGGAGGGAGTGACAGAGCCTTCTGCTTACTGAAAACTTCCCCCAAATCGTGATATGTCTCGGGAACCAGGGACAAATCTGGGGGTTTAGCCTCAATCACCTGACTGGGAACCGAATGGGAGCAGGCCGTCTTGAGACAGTTAGCATGACAATCAAGGCTCAACTGCGTTACCTTGCCCGTCACCCAATCGAACGTGGGATTGTGTTCCTTCAGCCAGGGGTATCCAAGGACCAGAGGAACATGGGAAAGACGGCAGAATGAAGAATGAAATCATCTCAGAATGATTCCCCGACAACCGCATCTTAACCGGTTCAGTCCTCATCGTGATACGTGCCAGACTACTGCCGTTCAGAGTGGTCGCTTCAATGGCTTCCGGCAATTGCTCCTTGGAAAGCCCCAGCTGTTCCACCAACTCGGCATCAAGAAAGCTTCCATCGGCACCTGAATCGATAAAAGCCGTTAATCGCTAAGCTCTGATTCCTGTTCACAAGGGTAGCCGGGAAACGGGGTCTGACAGAGGTACTGAGAGGTTGAAACTGGCTCGCTAAAAGTCCTCCCCAACTTTAGCGAGCCGGGCAGTTTGACGACCGCCGGGAACAAGTGGAGATGTAATGTCCCGAGCTACCACAGTAGAGGCAGCAGTTGGTCTTACGTCTATGTTGACGCTCCTCCTTGGTTAACCCGTGCCGCCCCACTTGCATGGGTTCAGAATCGGGAGAGAGGACCTCTCCACTAATCCTTTGTGGTGGAGAATGATCGACGTGTTCTGGTCCACCACCCGACCCGACTGGGAACTGAGAAGCTGATCGATTGGACGGACCCCATTGCTTCTCCCTCCTTCGCTCTCGGACTCGATTATCCACCCGAATAGACAAGGCTACCAAGCTGTCCAGGTCACTAGGGCTCCGGATAGGAGATCAACTCATCCTTGAGCTGCTCCGACAGACCCTGGTAAAAGGCCGCTTGCAGAGACTCCTCGTTCCACCCACTCTCCACAGCCAACGTCTTGAACTCGATCACGAAGTCGGCCACGCTGCGAGTTCCTTGGTGAAGCGAAAACAGGCGCATAGCTGCGTCCCTCCCTCGGACGGAATGGTCGAAGAGCTTCCTCATCTCGGCCGTGAACCCCTGGTATGAAGCCATGCAGGGGTCTTGTCGTTCTCCAAACGGCTGAAGCCCACTCCAGCGCTCGACCACGCAGCAACGCAATCACAAAGGCTATCCTAGCCTTGTCTGTGGCATAAGAGTAGGGCTGTAGATCGAACACTAATCCACACTGCATAAGGAAGGAACGGCATCTTCCCAGCTCCCCCTCATATTTATCCGAGCGTCGGAACCTTGGGCTCACGGAAGGACACAGCTCCAGAAGCGGCAGGCGAGATGGGTGAAACCGGTAGTGGATCCTCCACCGGAAACTTGCGTTGGTTCTGGACCTCCGTCAGACCGGTAGAAAGGTTCCGAACTGACAACGCGATCTCCTGTAGTACCGTGCTATGATGGCCCAACATCTTCTCCTGATGGGTAATGGCATGGCGAACAGAGTCCAGGTCCGCTGGGTTCATTACTGGCCGGATCGTTCTGTCACGAGTTGCTAAGCCAGAACCCAGAAGCAGACCAGGACAAGGTAAGTTGAAACGAAGGTGAGTGTTTATTACAAATTCAAGAGTGATGCTGAATAATCCAGGGAACAGAGCGGGCGGCGTTGATTAGTTGTTGGGGGGTGCAGTGGTTGATCCCATCCTGGGTCGGCAGCCGCCGACCACCAGGCAGAGGTTGGATGAAGGTTCCGGACGGGTGACTGCAGATGGAACAAAACGGGGGTGAGTAAGCAACAAACCAACAAGGTGCAAAAACAACAAAACTAACGCTAGGCTCTAAGACTGATACTCTGGTAAACCTACTGTTCATGGCTAACGATCCGGCAGGGAATGGATGTTAGGCCAGAGCCTAAGAAGGGTGATGATCAGGACCAGGTGTGCAGATTGCTGATGGGATGCAGGTGCGGAAATCAAGAGAGCTCCCCGGAGCGTTCCAGAACCCTCGGGAAACTGGAGATCACGAACATAAAAACTAGTCCACAGACAGGACCCGACTCAGACTGCCGGGATCGTTACACTACCTCTCTCTAGGTTTCACTGTCTTTTTATCTTTCTCTCTGTACTCTCTGTTTCTCTCTCAACTCCATTTCAATTTAAGGGCTTTATTGGCATGGGAAATGTATGTTAACATTGCCAAAGCAAGTGAAGTAGATAGTAAACAAAAGTGAAATAAACAATAAATATTAACAGTAAACATTACACTCAGAAGTTCCAAAAGAATAAAGACATTTCAAATGTCATATTATGTATACATACAGTGTTGTAACAATGTGCAAATAGTTAAAGTACAAATGGCAAAATAAATGAACACAAATATGGGTTGTATTTACAATGGTGTTTGTTCTTCACTGGTTGCCCTTTTCTTGTGGCAACAGGTCACAAATATTGCTGCTGTGATGGCACACTGTGGTTTTTCACCCAGTAGATAAGGGAGTTTATCAAAATTGGGTTTGTTTTCAAATTCTTTGTGGATCTCTTCAATCTGAGGGAAATATGTGTCTCTAATATGGTCATACATTTGGCAGGAGGTTAGGAAGTGCAGCTCAGTTTCCACCTCATTTTGTGGGCAGTGTGCACATAGCCTTTCTTCTCTTGAGAGCCTGGTCTGCCTACGGCGGCCTTTCTCAATAGCAAGGCTATGCTCACTGAGTCTGTACATAGTGAAAGCTTTCCTTAAATTTGGGTACTTATGTTAGGTATTCTGCCACTGTGTACTCTCTGTTTAGAGCCAAATAGCATTCTAGTTTGCTCTGTTTTTTGTTAATTCTTTCCAATGTGTCAAGTAATTCTCTTTTTGTTTTCTCATGATTTGGTTGGGTCTAATTGTGTTGTTGTTGTTGTCCTGGGGCTCTGTGGGGTCTGTTTGTGTTTGTGAACAGAGCCCCAGGACCAGCTTACTTAGGGGACTCTTCTCCAAGTTCATCTCTCTGTAGGTGATGGCTTTGTTATGGAAGGTTTGGGAATCGCTTCCTTTTAAGTGGTTCTAGAATTTAACGGCTCTTTTCTGGATTTTGATAATTAGCGGGTATCGGCCTAATTCTGCTCTGCATGCATTATTTTGTGTTTTTCGTTGTACACAGAGGATATTTTTTGCAGAATTCTGCATGCAGAGTCTCAATTTGGTGTTTGTGCCAATTTGTGAATTCTTGTTTGGTGAGCGGAACCCAGACCTCACAACCATAAAGGGCAATGGGTTCTATAAAGGGCAACTGATTCAAGTATTTGTAGCCAGATCCTAATTGGTATGTCGAATTTTATGTTCCTTTTGATGGCATAGAAGGCCCTTCTTGCCTTGTCTCTCAGATCGTTCACAGCTTTGTGGAAGTTACCTGTGGCGCTGATGTTTAGGCCGAGGTATGTATAGTTTTTTGTGTGCTCTAGGGCAACGGTGTCTAGATGGAATTTGTATTTGTGGTCCTGGCAACTGGACCTTTTTTGGAACACCATTATTTTTGTCTTACTGAGATTTACTGTCAGGGCCCAGGTCTGACAGTATATGTGCAGAAGATCTAGGTGCTGCTGTAGGCCCTCCTTGGTTGGTGACAGAAGCACCAGATCATCAGCAAACAGTAGACATTTTACTTCAGATTCTAGTAGGGTGAGGCCGGGTGCTGCAGACTGTTCTAGTGCTCTCGCCAATTCGTTGATATATATGTTGAAGAGGGTGGGGCTTAAACTGCATCCCTGTCTCACCCCACGGCCCTGTGGAAAGAAATGTGTGTGTTTTTTGCCTATTTTAACCGCACACTTGTTGTTTGTGTACATTAATTTTATAATGTTGTATGTTCTTCCCCCAACTCCACTTTCCATCAATTTGTATAGCAGACCCTCATGCCAAATTGAGTCAAAAGCTTTTTTTAAATCAACAAAGCATGAGAAGACTTTGCCTTTGTTTTGGTTTGTTTGTTTGTCAATTATCGTGTGCAGGGTGAATACGTGGTCTGTTGTACGGTAATTTGGTAAAAAGCCAAATGGACATTTGCTCAGTACATTGTTTTCACTGAGGAAATGAACTAGTCTGCTGTTAATGATAATGCAGAGGATTTTCCCAAGGTTGCTGTTGACGCATATCCCACGGTAGTTATTGGGGTCAGATTTGTCTCCACTTTTGTGGATTGGGGTGATCAGTCCTTGGTTCCAAATATTGGGGAAGATGCCAGAGCTAAGGATGATGTTAAAGAGTTTAAGTATAGCCAATTGGAATTTGTGGTCTATATATTTTATCATTTCATTGAGGATATCATCAACACTACAGGCCTTTTGGGTTGGAGGGTTTGTATTTTGTCCTGTAGTTCATTCAATGTAATTGGAGAATCCAGTGGGTTCTGGTAGTCTTTAATAGTTGATTCTAAGATTTGCATTTGATCATGTATATTTTTTTTGCTGTTTGTTATTTGTTATAGGGCCAAAAAGATTGGAGAAGTGGTTTACCCATTCATGTCCGTTTTGGATAGATAGCTCTTCGTGTTGTTGTTTGTTTAGTGTTTTCCAATTTTCCCAGAAGTGGTTAGAGTCTATGGATTCTTCAATTACATTGAGCTGATTTCTGACGTGCTGTTCCTTCTTTTTCTGTAGTGTATTTCTGTATTGTTTTAGTGATTCACCATAGTGAAGGCGTAGGCTCAGGTTTTCTGGGTCTCTATGTTTTTGGTTGGATAGGTTTCTCAATTTCTTTCTTAGGTTTTTGCATTCTTCATCAAACCATTTGTCGTCACTGTTGTTACTTTTCTTTGGTTTTCTGTTAAAGATTTTTAGATTTGATAGGGAAGCTGAGAGGTCAAATATACTGTTCAGGTTTTCTACTGCCAAGTTTACACCTTCATTATTACAGTGGAACGTTTTGTCCAGGAAGTTGTCTAGAATGGATTGAATTTGTTGTTGCCTAATTGTTTTTTGGTAGGTTTCGACACTACTTTCCTTCTATCTATAGCATTTCTTAATATTATTCAGTTCCTTTGGCTTTGATGCCTCATGATTGAGTATTGCTCTGTTCAAGTAGACTGTGATTTTGCTGTGGTCTGATAGGGGTGTCAGTGGGCTGACTGTGAACGCTCTGAGACTCTGGGTTGAGGTCAGTGATAAAGTAGTCTACAGTACTACTGCCAAGAGATGAGCTATAGGTGTACCTACCATAGGAGTCCCCTCGAAGCCTACCATTGACTATGTACATACCCAGTGTGCGACAGAGCTGCAAGAGTTGTGACCCGTTTTTGTTGGTTATGTTGTCGTAGTTGTGCCTAGGGGGCATATAGGGAAAGGAATGCTGTCACCTCCTGTGTGCTGAGGGTGTCAGGTTCTTGTCCAGTTCTGCCATTTAGGTCGCCACAGAGTAGTACATGTCCCTGGGTCTGGAAATGATTGATTTCCCCCTCCAGGATGGAGAAGCTGTCTTCATTAAAGTATGGGGATTCTAGTGGGGGGATATAGGTAGCACACAGGAGGACATTTTTCTCTGTTGAGATAATTTCCTTTAGAATTTTTAGCCAAATGTAAAATGTTCCTGTTTTGATTAATTTAATAGAGTGGGTTAGGTCAGCTCTATACCAAATTAGCATATCCCCTGAGTCCCTTCCCTGTTTCACACCTGGTAGTTTGGTGGATGGGACTACCAGCTCTCTGTAACCTAGAGGGCAACCAGGAGACTCCTCTAATCCATGTTTCTTGTAGGATGACAATGTCTGTATTTCCGATTTATTTGGTGAAGTCCAGGTTCCTGCTCTTTAGGCCAAAGGCAGATGACTTAAGGCCTTGGATATTCCAGGACGAAATAGTGAAGGCTTTGTGTTCCATAAAGTGTCTAATGTTGTTGGTCGTGTGGTTTGGCCTCAGGCCAGTAACTGTAAGCAGAGCCTGCTGAGCATCTGGTACATGCCATTGGCTTGGGCTAGTGTAAGAGTGGGGGTTGGACCTGTTTGCCTGCTCATGGCCTGGGTGTATGTGTGACTTTCACTCTCCCTCTCTGACTCCTCTCTGTCAGAAACTCTTTCTTCCTAATGTGGTCTCTGTTGCATTGTTCCTAATCCCCCTCTCTATTTCTCTCTCCTCTCTCTCATTACCTCAAACCACTGCAAACAGTGTGCATGTGTGTGTCACTCCTGTGTATTTAATGTATACTGAACAAAAACGTGCGGAG